>NC_057803.1:256852937-256864561 GCF_018294505.1 Triticum aestivum
GGGGGGTTAAAATAAAGATGACCCTCGGGATGCGCGACTCCCAAGGGAAAAAGGCTAGGTGGCGAATGGTAAAACCAAGGTTGGGCCTTGCTGGAGGAGTTTTATTCAAAGCGAACTGTCAAGGGGTTCCCATTATAACCCAACCGCGTAAGGAACGCAAAATCCGGGAACATAACACCGATATGACGGAAACTAGGGCGGCAAGAGTGGAACAAAACACCAGGCATAAGGCCGAGCCTTCCACCCTTTACCAAGTATATAGATGCATTAATTAAATAAGATATATTGTGATACCCAACAAGTAAACATGTTCCAACAAGGAACAACATCTCCATGTTCCAACAAGGAACAAACTTCAATCTTCACCTGCAACTAACAACACTATAAGAGGGGCTAAGCAAATCGGTAACATAGCCAATCAACGGTTTGCTAGGACAAGGTGGGTTAGAGGCTTGGTTCAACAATATAGGAGGCATGGTAAGCAAGTGGTAGGTATCGTAGCATAGGCATAGCAAAAGAGCGAGCAACTAGCAAGCAAAGATAGAAGTGATTTCGAGGGTATGGCCATCTTGCCTGAAATCCCGCAAGGAAGAAGAACGAGTCCATGAAGAACATAAACGGACGTAGTCAACGGATCCTCACAACACGACGTTATTGGAACTAACCCGAAGAAGCAACACCGGAAAAGGAGCAAACAAGATAGTAAACAACCAACACATGAACATGGCATGATGCACAATCAAGTATGATGCATGTCCGGTTTAATGAAGCATGGCATGCCAACATGCACAAACAATCCTATAAATTAAGTGGAGCTCAATATGCAACTCCGTTGCATATTGACGGAACACCACATACCTTATTTAGTTCTCTCTAGTTTATGTACTCAACAAGATTAAATGTTGTTAGCATGGCAAGAGGTGAAACATGATGAAACCATCTAATCTAGGCAAGTTTAAATGAGGCCGGAACAACAAAACGACAAGTCCGGAAACTCCTCATATGCATAGATTAGGTTTGGTACTGTTCTGCCCTAAACACAATTTTAAAGTTGTTAAACATGCAAAGTAAGGTCACCATGATAAACTAGGCATTTTTCCACCCCATTTACATATAAAGTTTATTAAAATTTGGAGCTACAGTTAATTAGTTATGAATTAAAGCATTTTAACATGGCATAGGAGCAAATTTAATCAAACAACATTTTAAACATTTCAAACATAGATGAAAGTTGGATATTATGAATCTAGACAAAATTCTAAGCAAGTTTCATATATAATTTATTTAGATCCGATGCACGGTTGTGAAGTTATTAAATGCATGAAACTAGGGGGGCTTTCTATAAAACTGCAATTCTCTGGAAATTAGCTAAATTCACAAAGACTGGAAAAAACATCCACGGGCTGAAACTGGTGCAAGTCTGGGCCAACTGGAAAAAAAAACAAAAGGGATGCTGCTGGGGGGGGTCTCACCATGGGCCAAGGCCTAGTTCGGGCGAGACGGGAGGCTTAAGCTGGGCCTGGGAGAGGCTGCTGGGTCAACGTGAGGCGCAGCGGAGGCGCTGGCTGCGTGTGCTCTGCGCGTCTCGGAAGAAAATGGCAGCAGCAGGTCGAGGCAGCCCGACAGGGGACAGGCGCGGCGGCAGCTGGTGCTTCCGGCGACACACAACGACGGGACGGCCACCGGATGCGAGGCGAGGTCGTCGGGGACCGATTCCCGGCAGTGGGTGGTGGATCCGGCAAGGCAAGGTCTTGGCGGCGTCGACAGCAAGAACGGGCACACGGGGTGGCGAGGAACTTGGCGGGGCGGCGGAGGCAAAGACTCTTTCGATGCAGAGGCGAAGCAGCAGTCTCAAGGTTCGGAGAGGATGCGAGGATTCAGGCGGGGATGGACGCCGACGACACGGACGAGGCGAAGGCCTCCGACGAAGAAGCTCCAGGCGGCGGCGCTGCAAGACCGGGGACGTGAGCGTCCAAGGCGTCGGGTCTCTGCTGGAGAAGGGAGAGGCGAGAGAGATTAGAGAGGTTGAGAGACAGGAGCACGGCGAGCAAATGAAGGGAAGGCAGGGGCATGGCGACCTGGTCCTCTGTGGCCTAGCTGACCGTGGTGGTGGTGAGGCACAGCTCCGGTGGGCTGGGCAAGGGGTTTCTGCTCCGGCGATATACGGCGGGGCCATGGCGCTCGGCTCAAGAAGGGCACGGGAGGAGCTTGCGCCGACGAGCTTCCCGGTGACTGGAAGGATTTTTTTGGGTGGCTGCGAGTGATGGGGATCGAGGAGGGACATGGGGGAGCGCTGGTTGGTGGAGAAGGGGATCTGGGAGGATCCCGATGAGAGAGTGGCGGCGGGTGAGGAAAAAGAGGGAGTTGGTCTAGGGTTAGGCTAATATATATAGCGAGTAGGATAGGTTAGGGGCTATCTCGTCCCTCCGATCGTAATCGGACGAACGAAAAAAATATGTTAGGAAGTCCAATTAACAAAACGGAGACATTTTGTAGATGTTTGGGGTTGATCCGGACACAGCGGTAACGACTGTCCGGGTCGGGTCCGGGACAGATTTCGGACGCGTGTGCGAGGAGTTCGATGCACTGTGCAGAGAGGGTTTCGGACCGAGCGGTCGCATCGAACAACTTCGGAAGCGAAGAGGGGAAGGAGGATGGACTAGGTGGGCTGCAGGTGGGTTGTGAAAAAAGGGTTGGACTGAGATGAGAGGGGAGGAGTGCAGCCCGGCAACTGTTTCCGGAGACCAAAAACATCTGACGTTTGACCGGCTATATTGCCGCTATAGTTTAACGGTTGGGCTATCAGACGAACTCCGAATGCGATGAAACTTGACAGGCGGTCTATCTACACTATAATAAGACCACACGCCAACTTTCATCCCATTCCGAGAACATTTTCCAGCCACTTATAAAATAATATTTCGAACATGCCGCGGGCGCGTGCAAGTGTGCCTGGGCTCAGAACGAGGAGACCGGGACGGATGCAAGTTTTGAAAACATGATGATGCAATGCAGATGATGACATGATGAAATGCAACACGCAAGCAAAAGACATGGCAACACCAGCGAATAACTGGAAGACACCTGGCGCAACGGTCTCGGGGCGTTACAACACTCCACCACTACGAGAGGATCTCGTCCCGAGATCTCGGATGGCACCGGAGGGAAAATGGGAGAGAAAAAGAAGAGGTGAGGTGAAACTATGTTGCTTCTCTGACAAACGAGTGAAACCAAAGAACGTTGCGAGGTTGAACAAATTCGAGAAAAGAATACAACGAAGGTGAACAAAGTCGAAAACACTCCGTTAGAAAAGAGGGACAAAGAACATTGCGAAAAAAACCTTGAGGTTGAAGGGAAAGATATATATTGAAACCACTCCGGTTAAAACAAGATAGAGAAGGATTAAGAATGATATAATTTGGACAGCACTCCGACTGTAAACGGAAGGAATTGAACATGAATTTGACAAGATGAGGGGATACTTGATGAAAACAACAACACACTGCCTCCGGAACTATTGAAAGAATGGCACAACGGGTAAGGACGATTTGAGGTGGCACTCCGGTTGAGAAGGGAGGCAAAAACTTGACAGGATGGGAAGAACTCGAAAAGCGGGCACGACACTCCGGTTAAAAGGATAAGGACGAAAAGAATATGATCCTGACAAAACAAGAAGATGGGTTGCAGAGAGCAACATCACAATGCCTCCGGAACGCAGGGAAACGAGATTTTGAGAGAGCACGGTTACAACCAAATGCTAGAACGGAGTTGTTGGAAAACCAACAACGAAAAGAATAAGCTTGATATGGTCTTATGGAATACATCTCAAATTATGAGGTGACAACCTGCCACTCATGGGAAAAAGAATTGGATTGATATGAACAAGGAGACGAGAAAATATTTCACCGGGAGGGTAAAAGAAGAACTTGGTTCACTTATGAGCACCATAGATAGCAACAATCCTTAGGGAAGGCTTTAGGTGAAACATGACACAAGATAGCTCCAACTAGTTGGTTGGTGAATTTATAATACATCATTCTTAATAACATGTGAATCATGAAACATGAACTCAAATTATCAAGAATGACATAATACCACCTCCAATGATTCGGAAGAAAGAATTGCACTCTGATAGCAAGATGAAGAAAAACTTGAGCTTCTTAGCAAAGAATGTCGATGAACACTTCGAGAAGGAATTAAATCCTTGATGAATCCATCATGTAGAACCTTCATGAAGAACTCCAGAAAACAAAAGGAAGATCAAACGGAAGGAAAGAGAAGTTGAAAAACACAAGGTGAAACCTTGCAATGATTAGATGGACCTTTGAGATGATATATTTGAGAGAGCTTGGAACTCCGGAAAAGAAAAGATGAAACAATATAAACCGAGAATTTGGTGAACCTCCGGAATAAGGAATTAAATCACTTGGATGAAACAATAATAAGAATTACATTATGCTTATCCTTCACCAATTCAAATTGATGACAAGCAATGGATTTTGGCATACTACTTATTCTCGTAGAAAAGATTAAGAGAGATATAACATAAAATTGGGAAGATCTTCAACGAACCACTGTAAGAATTGAAACAACAAATAAATTGATATGATAAATGAAGGAAGAAGAATCTTGAGCGAACCACCGTAAGAATTAAAAATGAACAAAGAAAAGATAAGGAAGACACCGAGAAGAATTAGTAATTGAACGAAGATGCTTGAGAGAATTTAGATACATGAGAACGAAGAGATCACGAGCTGATAAGAGAATACTTGAATGATGCACCGGTATGATTTGGAGAATGAGAGTTAAAAGCTGGAATGAATAAATCTGAGATGATGGGCTCCTGATGATCAAACTGAAGAGACTCTTGAATTACGCCGGATGGGTGAAAAGAATTGTCACAATCGAAAACAATTATGAGAGGATGGCCTCGAACTAGAACCACGAATCTTTGAGAGAACGGATATGATTGGAGAGAAACTCTTCCTCGGTCTTCAACTATTGAGAACGATGACGAGAAACACCACTGAGAATTTTTTTTAGGCACTCCGGAAAGAAAATTGGAAAGATTGAGCCAACGATGAAAAGAATTTGAAAGATCTTGGAGAAAGGCACTTGACTGATGATAAATCATTCTTACGTCAAACTTCGAAAAGAAATTTGAGGATAGCTCCGGGAAAATAAGAAGAGTCAGGTAAGATCCTGGGAAAAGACCTGTGGGTTAGGGCCCACTCAAAAGAAAACACCGTTGAATGCTTTGAAAGAGAGGTTGCACCGGTTGAATTAAATGACTTGAATGAGATAACAACCCCGAAATAGGTTGAACGGATCTTGAATGACAAGACGAGCCTTTTGAGATATCTTGAGCACTCCGGAACAATAGAATAGCGAGAGGTGAATGATAAAGAGGTGCACCGGTAAGAAAATGTATTGAAACGAGGAAAAAAGATATGATCCACAAAGCTTGACTTGGTTCCACCGGAGAAGAAAAAGAATGAATAATGGTGAACTAGAAACTTCATTAAAATCTTTATGAGCATCACCGGATAAGAACATTGAAGGAAAAGGATGGACAGACTTCACATGAATAAGATGGCCACTAGATCAAGAAATTTGAATCCTTGAAGAAAAAAAGGTGGGTGGGTGGGAAAAACAAAGGAAACTTGGAGACGGATGAAACAAACACCGTTGAGAAAAAACCGAGAGGTGATCTTGCGATGTTAAAATGATCGGATCCACTTGAAGAGAAAACACGTCGGTGAAAAGGATTGACAAAACAATCTCGATTATCAAGAAGGATTAGTATTCACATAGGAATATGAGAACACCACTTAGGAAAAATGTATGGAATCAACATTTGACTTCGAAGCAACTCGAATACCACAACTCAAAACAAAAACAAAGGATTGGCTTGCAGAATAAGCCGGAACAAACATATGATAGAGATTTCGTCCGAAGTTTTCGTGGTGGGGCCTACACGGGCTCGATCGTACAGCACCATCATGTACAAGGCAGTGCACATGACATACGAAGCGTCCCCGAGTCGGCATAGCCAAGGACTCTTTAAGACACAACGAGACCACTGTAAAACCGACCGTGAATAGGTGGACCACTAGACGTCGAACCCCAATTTCATATCACACATCTGTTGGAAAGATATCCTAAGAGCTACTTGAATTCCCACCTATGAAACTCCCGAACCTTTCCGGTTATGCAATCAGGTGTTGGGGATACAGGGGAAGCATAATATCTCACCCAAATCTAGCAAATCCTACATCCAGCTGTATCCATCCTTCAACAAATAACCAAGAAACCTTCGGAAATCGTCTACCTCAACCTTCCAAAAGCATCCGTTATACGAGTTATGGCAATACTCCCGAACTCCCGCCCCAGTACTGGGTGGCGTCGAGGTTATCTCACCAACAACTGCATAAAAGAGATTTTCGATGTCGGCGAAACTAATCTCAGGTATTCCAGAACTTCAACGATAAAATTGTGACGACAAAACCTCGGAGCTCAACTCCCCTGGACACTGCCACAACCCCTAAAGACAAGAGGCACCAAGAACAATGTTCTCATCACAAAACCATCGGAACGATTCCAAGATACCCGCGTGATCCTAAAAAAGTTAGTGCAATTTGAGAAGAGAAGAGTCAAAACTCTACGTCAGGATGCCTCACCAGAGCGATGAAGAGACTTGGGAGTAAAAAGAATTCCTAAACTCTCCGATATATAATTCCTAAATGACTCAAAACATTTTTTTCTAGACTCAAACTCGGCTGCCAAAAACGATCAAGCAATGGAGGCTCCTAAGGTCGGGGAAGGCTCTGATACCAACTTGTAACGCCCTCGATGCGGCTATATCTCCCACGTGTCGAAGCACGACTTAGAGGCATAACCGCATTGAAAGCAATGTCGCAAGTGAGGTAATCTTCGCAAACAACCCATGTAATACATAAGGGAAAGAGATACATAGCTGGCTTACACTCGCCACGTCAATCAAAGTACATAAATAGCATTACATCAACCAAACACTCATGGCCCGACTACGGCGCCAAAATAAAAGAAGAACCCCCAAATGCGACAAGGTCCCCGATCGACCCCAACTGGGCTCCACTACTGATCAACTAGAACGAAACAACACAAAGGACAAGATCTTCATCGAGCTCCTCCTGAACTTGGTTGCGTCATCTGCACGGTCTCATCGGCACCTGCAAGCTGGTTTTGGAAGTATCTGTGAGTCATGGGGACTCAGCAATCTCACACCCTCGCGATCAAGACTATTTAAGCTTATGGGTAAGGTAAAAGGTATGGGTGGAGCTGCAGCAAGCGACTAGCATATATGGTGGCTAAACATACGCAAATGAGAGCGAGAAGAGAAAGCAAAGCACGGTCGAAGAACTATGATCAAGAAGTGATCCTATAGCAACCTACGTCAAGCATAACTCCAACACCGTGTTCACTTCCCGGACTCCGCCGGAAAGAGACCATCACGGTTACACACGCAGTTGACTCATTTTAATTAAGTTAAGGTTCAAGTTATCTACAACCGGACATTAACAAATTCCCATCCGCCCATAACCGCGGGCACGGCTTTCGAAAGTTCAAATCCCTGCAGGGAAGTCCCAACTTAGCCCATGACAAGCTCTCACAGTCAACGAAGGAATAGACCTTCTCCCAAGACATTCCGATCAGACTCGGTATCCCGGTTCTACAAGACATCCTCGACAATGGTAAAACAAGTCCAGCAAGACCACCCGATGCGCCGACATCCCGATAGGAGCTGCACATATCTCGTTCTCGGGGCAACACCGGATAAGCAATCCGTACAACTAAAAACAGCCCTCGAGTTTCCCCGAGGTGGCACTGCAAGGGGCTCTAGTTTGGACCAACACTTAGACAAGCACTGGCCCGGGGGGTTTAAAATAAAGATGACCCTCGGGATGTGCGACTCCCAAGGGAAAAAGGCTAGGTGGCGAATGGTAAAACCAAGGTTGGGCCTTGCTGGAGGAGTTTTATTCAAAGCGAACTATCAAGGGGTTCCCATTATAACCCAACCGCGTAAGGAACGCAAAATCTGGGGACATAACACCGATATGACGGAAACTAGGGCGGCAAGAGTGGAACAAAACACCAGGCATAAGGCCGAGCCTTCCACCCTTTACCAAGTATATAGATGCATTAATTAAATAAGATATATTGTGATACCCAACAAGTAAACATGTTCCAACAAGGAACAACATCTCCATGTTCCAACAAGGAACAAACTTCAATCTTCACCTGCAACTAACAACACTATAAGAGGGGCTAAGCAAATCGGTAACATAGCCAATCAACGGTTTGCTAGGACAAGGTGGGTTAGAGGCTTGGTTCAACAATATAGGAGGCATGGTAAGCAAGTGGTAGGTATCGTAGCATAGGCATAGCAAAAGAGCGAGCAACTAGCAAGCAAAGATAGAAGTGATTTCGAGGGTATGGCCATCTTGCCTGAAATCCCGCAAGGAAGAAGAACGAGTCCATGAAGAACATAAACGGACGTAGTCAACGGATCCTCACAACACGACGTTATCGGAACCAACCCGAAGAAGCAACACCGGAAAAGGAGCAAACAAGATAGTAAACAACCAACACATGAACATGGCATGATGCACAATCAAGTATGATGCATGTCCGGTTTAATGAAGCATGGCATGCCAACATGCACAAACAATCCTATAAATTAAGTGGAGCTCAATATGCAACTCCGTTGCATATTCACGGAACACCACATACCTTATTTAGTTCTCTCTAGTTTATGTACTCAACAAGATTAAATGTTGTTAGCATGGCAAGAGGTGAAACATGATGAAACCATCTAATCTAGGCAAGTTTAAATGAGGCCGGAACAACAAAACGACAAGTCCGGAAACTCCTCATATGCATAGATTAGGTTTGGTACTGTTCTGCCCTAGACACAATTTTAAAGTTGTTAAACATGCAAAGTAAGGTCACCATGATAAACTAGGCATTTTTCCACCCCATTTACATATAAAGTTTATTAAAATTTGGAGCTACAGTTAATTAGTTATGAATTAAAGCATTTTAACATGGCATAGGAGCAAATTTAATCAAACAACATTTTAAACATTTCAAACATAGATGAAAGTTGGATATTATGAATCTAGACAAAATTCTAAGCAAGTTTCATATATAATTTATTTAGATCCGATGCACGGTTGTGAAGTTATTAAATGCATGAAACTAGGGGGGCTTTCTATAAAACTGCAATTCTCTGGAAATTAGCTAAATTCACAAAGACTGGAAAAAACATCCACAGGCTGAAACTGGTGCAAGTCTGGGCCAACTGGAAAAAAAAACAAAAGGGCCGCTGCTGGGGGGGCGTCTCACCATGGGCCAAGGCCTAGTTCGGGCGAGACGGGAGGCTTAAGCTGGGCCTGGGAGAGGCTGTTGGGTCAACGTGAGGCGCAGCGGAGGCGCTGGCTGCGTGTGCTCTGCGCGTCTCTGAAGAAAATGGCAGCAGCAGGTCGAGGCAGCCCGGCAGGGGACAGGCGCGGCGGCAGCTGGTGCTTCCGGCGACACACAACGACGGGATGGCCACCGGATGCGAGGCGAGGTCGTCGGGGACCGATTCCCGGCAGTGGGCGGGGGATCCGGCGAGGCAAGGTCTTGGCGGCGTCGACAGCAAGAACGAGCACACGGGGTGGCGAGGAACTTGGCGGGGCGGCGAAGGCAGAGACTCGTTCGATGCAGAGGCGAAGCAGCAGTCTCAAGGTTCGGAGAGGACGCGAGGATTCAGGCGCGGATGGACGCCGACGACGCGGACGAGGCGAAGGCCTCCGGCGAAGAAGCTCTAGGCAGCGACGCTGCAAGATCAGGGACGTGAGCGTCCAAGGCGTCGGGTCTCTGCTGGAGAAGGGAGAGGCGAGAGAGATTAGAGAGGTTGAGAGACAGGAGCACGACGAGCAAATGAAGGGAAGGCAGGGGCATGGCGACCTGGTCCTCTATGGCCTAGCTGACCGTGGTGGTGGTGAGGCACAGCTCCGGTGGGCTGGGCAAGGGGTTTCTGCTCCGGCGATATACGGCGGGGCCATGGCGCTCGGCTCAAGAAGGGCACGGGAGGAGCTTGCGCCGACGAGCTTCCCGGTGACTGGAAGGATTTTTTTGGGTGGCTGCGAGTGATGGGGATCGAGGAGGGACATGGGGGAGCGCTGGTTGGTGGAGAAGGGGATCTGGGAGGATCCCGATGAGAGAGTGGCGGCGGGTGAGGAAAAAGAGGGAGTTGGTCTAGGGTTAGGCTAATATATATAGCGAGTAGGATAGGTTAGGGGCTATCTCGTCCCTCCGATCGTAATCGGACGAACGAAAAAAATATGTTAGGAAGTCCAATTAACAAAACGGAGACATTTTGTAGATGTTTGGGGTTGATCCGGACACAGCGGTAACGACTGTCCGGGTCGGGTCCGGGACAGATTTCGGACGCGTGTGCGAGGAGTTCGATGCACTGTGCAGAGAGGGTTTCGGACCGAGCGGTCGCATCGGACAACTCCGGAAGCGAAGAGGGGAAGGAGGATGGACTAGGTGGGCTGCAGGTGGGTTGTGAAAAAAGGGTTGGACTAAGATGAGAGGGGAGGAGTGCAGCCCGGCAACTGTTTCCGGAGACCAAAAACATCTGACGTTTGACCGGCTATATTGCCGCTATAGTTTAACGGTTGGGCTATCAGACGAACTCCGAATGCGATGAAACTTGACAGGCGGTCTATCTACACTATAATAAGACCACACGCCAACTTTCATCCCATTTCGAGAACATTTTCCGGCCACTTATAAAATAATATTTCGGACATGCCGCGGGCGCGTGCAAGTGTGTCTGGGCTCAGAACGAACAACGGACGGAATGAGGAGACCGGGACGGATGCAAGTTTTGAAAACATGATGATGCAATGCGAATGATGACATGATGTAACGCCCCGAGACCGATGTGCCAGGTGTCGTCTAGTTATTCGTTGTTGTTTGCCTTGTCATTGCTTGCATGTCATGCATTGCATATCATGTCATCACGTGCATTTTCATTTGCATACATGTTTGCCTCATGCATCCGAGCATTTTCTCCGTTGTCCATTTTTCATTCCGGCGCTCCGTTCTCCTCCGATGGTCATTTCTACCTTTCTTTCATGTGCGGGGGTTAAACATTTCTGGATTGGACCGAGACTTGCCAAGCGGCCTTGGTTTACTACTGGTAGACCGCCTGTCAAGTTTCGTATCATTTGGACTTCGTTTGATACTCCAACGGTTAACCGAGGGACCGAAAAGGCCTCGTGTGTGTTGCAGCCCAACACCCCTTCAATTTGGCCCAAAAACCACCAAACTCTGCTCCATCACCTAGAGCGTTCGATCACGATCGCGTGGCTGAAAACCGCACCTCATTTGGACTCTCCTAGCTCCCTCTATGCCTATTTAAACACCCCCCCCCCCGAAATTTGGATCTCCTTCCTCCCCGAAACCCTAGATTTCTCCTCCGCCACCGCCGGACACGTCCAGACGGACCGGACGCGTCCGCTCCGCCGCCCACAGCCACTCCGGAGCCACCACGTGGCACCCGCCACCTCGCCGCCGCCGCGGGCCGG
>NC_057803.1:256865172-256867352 GCF_018294505.1 Triticum aestivum
GGGAGTGGCCGAATCCACCTCTCCCGCGCCTCCCCGCCGCTTCTTCGAGCTCGCCGGAGCCGCCGCCGCCTCGCCGGAGTTCTCGGTTCGCGTGCGTGAACAGTAACCCTAGATCTCGGAGGTTGAATTTTCTCTAAGTCCCTGATATTTTCAGTCCAAGTGCTCATGTTCATGACCCCGTAACTTTGCGTCTGTAGCTCCGATTCATGCATATAGCATATCAAAATGTTCACCTCAGAGAGTACATCATTTGGTTCCATTGCATCATTTTCATTTGGGTTCATCTTGATGACCGAAATGCTGTTAGAAGAGGGCTACTTGAGATTATTGTCAGATCTGCTACTCCATTTAGGTTTTTGTCATTTTTGCCATGATTAATGTGTGCATGATATGCCCTGATGCTCTACATGTGTTTTGTTAAGGGTTTTGTCATCTTTCCAGAGGTGCAACTCATATATTTTTGTGATGTGTGTGGTGACTAGTGCAAGCTTGCAAAGTGGTGCACTTGCTAATTCTGTTTTCGGGGACTTAGTAATTTCACCAAGTCCTGGAGCTGTTTATCTCATGATGCCATATGTTCTTGTTGTTTCCTAGTGATCCGTGCCTCTTTTGAGGATGATCAGTAAGGATGTTTTGTTAATCTTGTAGTGCTATATCCATCCATGTCTTTGTTTGCAATTATGGAGCACCCTAGCTTGAGTCAATCGAGCTCTACTTTTGCTACTTTGTGAATCTGGGCAGATTGTCAACTTGTTTGCAATTTTGCCGGTGATGTTGTAGTTGATCCATGCATGCTATGCTATTGTTCTTGCCATATATAGCTTGCATTTTGTGCCTTCTTGATATATGTATGCTTGTCTTGCCATGACTTGCACCGTAGTGAGTGCATCGAGCTCGTGAACATGCCTACTTGAGCTATATTTTAGCTTGCTCCAGTTTTCACAAAGTATGAAAACTGATTATGTTTTTGCTATGTTCACATGCTTGCAATTGTATTTTCTGATCCCTTTTGGCTCAAGGTCACTAAGAGACTTTTGTTAAGCTCTTTGAGTAGCTCCATGTCATGCTTTACTTTGCCATGTTCAGTTCCAGTAGCATGTAGTTTTGTGGCTCCGAAGAGGGCTACCTGATCTGAAATTCCAGACAAGTGTTGATTTCACTAAGTCTGAGATCTGTTTGTCATATGCATTTTTGCCATGCTTGTTTGAACCTGTTATTGCATGAATTGGCTGTAGCTCAGTGCTAGACTTTTGTTAAGTATCTTGTATGCATCCCTGCCATGTATTTTGTTGTCATGTTTGGGTGATGTAGCATGTTCATCTCATTGCATTTAGTTGCCTACTTGCTGTAAATCGCAGACCGGTGTCATATTTAAATCGCTTGCCATTTCCAAACCGTAACTCCGATTCCGACGTTCTTTATATCGTTTTTAAGCTTTTTCATCTCATCTTTCTAGTGGCACACTTGGATTTCCAAGTTGAGGCTAGGTTCATGCATTTCCATCATATCTTGCATTTTGCATCCCGCATCGCATCCCGCATAGCATATCATCATCGCATCGTCTTGTTTGGTTCTTGCACGTGGTTGATTGTATCCTTGTTGCTTGTTTGTCTTATTTGGGTAGAGCCGGGAGACGAGTTCGCTAACGAGGAGCCCGTTGAGTTTGCTTGCGAGGTTCCAGTCAACTCTGACAACTGTGCAGGCAAGATGATCATACCCTTGAAATCACTACTATCTTTGCTATGCTAGTCTGCTCGCTCTTTTGCTATGCCAGTGCTACGATGCCTACCACTTGCTTTCAAGCCTCCTAAATTGCCATGTCAACCTCTAACCCATCATGTCCTAGCAAACCATTGTTTGGCTATGTTACCGCTTTGCTCAGCCCCTCTTACAGCGTTGCTAGTTGCAGGTGAAGATTGGAGGTCGTTCCCTATTGGAACATTTATTTACTTGTTGGGATATCATTATATTATCTTGTTATCTTAATGCATCTATACACTTGGTAAAGGGTGGAAGGCTCGGCCTCTCGCCTAGTGTTTTGTTCCACTCTTGCCGCCCTAGTTTTCGTCATATCGGTGTTATGTTCCCGGATTTTGCGTTCCTTACGCGGTTGGGTTATAATGGGAACCCCTTGATATTTCGCCTTGATTAAAGCTTTTCCAGCAATGCCCAACATTGGT